>NC_089584.1:84796342-84818876 GCF_019320115.1 Miscanthus floridulus | reverse complement strand
GCTTCACTGTAGAGCTCCTCAATAATGACGAAAGACTTGGCTCGGTGTGTGATCCACCCAGCCTCTGTCTTGTCCATCGGGAACATTTTGTGGAGAAGCCAATCGAGGTACGGTGTCATCTAGTTAGCTAGAGGGTCGGGCTCTGCCACTGGACCTTCATCAAGCTCCATGACTTTGGGGTTAGATAGGGTGGGCGGTCAGTCAGCCCCTGAGCCTAGGGCAAGTAGCTTATCCTCGGTCTGTCCCTATTCCTCATAGCGGACCGAAGGCTTGTGTTGATCGCTGGCAAAAACACCTATCAGCACCAGCTCTCAGTTGGATGCCATCTTTGCCAATGCATCGGCCGCCTTGTTGAGATGCCTTGGTATGTGATTGAGTTCGAGGCCATCGAACTTGTCCTCCAGCTGGTGGACTTCTTGGTAGTAAGCAGCCATCTTGGTGCATGGTAGCTTTACATATGTCTGACCGATGATCAGCTGTGAGTTGCCTCGAACATCAAGCTCATAGATTCCCACTCAATGGCAATGCGTAGGCCATTGATGAGCACCTCGTATTCGGCAACATTGTTGGAGGCGGGGAAATGGAGGCGGACCCACATACTTCATGCAATCCCAAGGGCAAAATGAAGACCAGCCCCACACTGACGCCTCTCTTCATCAGTGACCCATCAAAGTACATCATCCAATACTCTTGGTCGACGGCTGCTGACGGCATCTGAACCTCGGTCCATTCCACAATGAAAGCGGCAAGTGCTTGGGACTTGATGTCCTGACCCATCAGCTCAAGTGCCCACTTGACAATTCTCCCTAGGTGTCCCAGTTTTGGACGACCTCACCGAGAGAGAAGAACATCATGTCCGTCACCGGATGTGACTCAAAGTAGTGATGCAGCTTCCTCTTGGCGATCAGGATAGCGTACAAGAGCTCCTAGATTTGTTGGTAGCAAGTCATGGAGTCCGACAAGACCTCGCTAATGAAGTATATGGGGCCCTGCACTTTGAGGGTGTGTCCCTCTTTATCCCATTCTACCACCAGGGCACCGCTGACCACTTGTGTGGTGGTCACAATGTAGAGCAGGAGTGGTTCTCCATTGGTTAGGGGGAACAAGATTAGGGCTTTTGTCTAGATTTCCTTGACTTTATTGAGTGCCTCCTGATCCACAGGAATCCATGCAAAACCGATCAGTCTTCTTTAGAAGTCGGTACAGCAGGAGGCCTTGTTCGCCAAGGTGTGAGATGAAATGATTTAAGTGTGGCAAGGCACCCCATGACTCGCTGCACTCCCTTTAGATTCTAGATCGGTCACATCCTCATGATGGCCAAGATCTTCTCCGAGTTGGCTTCGATGTTTGTGCTCGGAGACGATGAACCCAAGCAGCATGCCTCTCAGAACCTCGAAAATGCATTTTTTTAGGGTTGAGTTTGATGTCGTTTGCTCATAGTTTTGTGAAAGTCTGCTCTAGGTTATCTATGAGCTAGTCAGTCCATTTGGACTTGACCATGATGTCATCTACATAGGCCTCAATGGTTCACCCAATGAGGTCTCCAAAATACTTGAGCATACATCGCTGGTATGTGGCTCCCGTGTTTTTTAGACTAAAAGGCATCCTGACATAGCAGAACGACCCAAACAGGGGGATGAAAGAAGTCATGAGCTGGTCAGACTCTTTCATGGTGATCTGATGGTACCCAAAGTACGCATCAAGGAAGCAGAGGGTTTCGCACCCCAAGGTCGAGTCGACTACTTGATCTATACATGGCAAAGGAAACAGATCCTTTGGACACGCCTTATTAAGACTCGTGTAGTCAACACACATTCTCCATTTCTCATTATGTTTTTGTATAAGGACAGGACTGGCTAACCACTCAGGATGATATACTTCCTTGATGAATCCAACCGCCAAAATGTAACACCCTAAAAATTGCCTCTTTTGAAATAGAGTTGAAATGATTTAAGTTGGAATTTTTGTGTACATGAAATATAGGAAATAAAAATTTTCATTAATTTAAAATTCAGCATAAGGTAGTAACATGTGTGAGCATACATGCTGTTGCATCTTATTTATTGTGATGGATGGTGTTGATCCAAAACTCCAAAGTAAATTGGAATGTTTTTGAAAGAGTTTGAAAATGGCTTCGAAATAAAAGAAAAGAAAGAAAAGAAAATTAGAAAATAAAAGTATTTTTAAAGTTGTAAGTTTATCTTGGAAAGCCTAATAGAATTGTCCATTTTTATTGAATGGGAAAGTATTTTTGAACCAAACTCGAATTGGAT
This sequence comes from Miscanthus floridulus, assembly GCF_019320115.1. Taxonomy (NCBI): domain Eukaryota; kingdom Viridiplantae; phylum Streptophyta; class Magnoliopsida; order Poales; family Poaceae; genus Miscanthus; species Miscanthus floridulus. Next base: position 84,816,603 of record NC_089584.1, on the reverse strand, counting down.
TTGAATTTAGCTTAGAATTGGAAGATTAGAAAAAGAAAAGGAATTGGAAAATGTAAGAACTTAAAAAGTTATTTTTGGAAAACTTACTCAAAAATTGGTTCATTTATGTTGGAATTAGAAAGCATATTTTAAATTATATTTATGCTTGATTTGTTTTATATTTGAAATGGTTTTGAATGAAGAAAAGAAAAAGAATTCGGAAATAGAAAAGGATTTTGAAAAAAAGAAGAAAAACCTCTCTCTCATTTCTGGCCCGAAGGCCCACTGTTTTTGTTCCGACCTTTCCTTCCTCCTCTTCGTCGACCCAGCTAGTCGCCTGGCCCAGCCGGCCTAGTCCCTTCCCCCTCTCTTCCCTCCCTCACGCGTCCGACCTGCTCTTTCCGGCCTCGGCCCACCGCTAGCGGACCAGCCTTTCTCCGTTTCTCCTTTCCAATTGCTCGCCGCGTGGCCCAGCTCAGCTGCGGCCTGCCTCGGCTTTGCCCGCACACGCTCGGTAGCGCACTGCTATGGCCCGCTTGGCCCATCCCGTGCTGGCCGCTCTGCTTTGGCTTTCAGCGCCCGCCGCTTCGCTCCCCTTTCTCTCACTGCACAGCTGGCCCGCATGTTAGCCACCCCACGCCCACAGTGCCGCACGCGCTTCGCCCTTCTCCCTCTCACTGCGCTTGCTAGTCCCACCCATCAGTGTCGTGTCTCCCTTTCCTTTTCTTCCCTAACGTGCTCGGAGCCTTCCCATTCTTCGCCCGACCATGGCGCGGCCAAACTCGGCAAGCCGTCGGTCCTCTGCGCATGCAAGGAAGGTAGCAAATCACCGCATCCCTGCTTGCCTTTCCTTTTTCCGTGCCCCATCCCTCCTATAAAGCCCAAGTCGGACCCCCCTCTCCTTCTCCCTTTTTCCGGCTACGCTCGAAGCTCGCCACCGCCGCACCGTAGTCGCTGCTCTGGTGCCCGAACCACGACGCCGACACGCCAGTGATCTCTGCCATTGTCCTCCGCTCCCATAGGTACCGCCGTATCTCGGTTTTTGTCACACCATGCTCGGATTTCATCTCACCCGTGCCCTCCCTCTCTCCCCAGTTCACTGCCATTGTCGACGACTCGCTTGGAGCCTTCCTAGAAGCCACGCTCCATTCCAATCGCATAACGGTGAGCTCCTTGTCTTACCGTGCCCCTAGATCATAAAATGGCACCCCAGAACACCGTAGTAGTGAACACCTGAGTCACCGGCCATGGCGCCGCCGTGAGCTTGGTATCCTGACACGTCCCCCGCCTGGGTTTGCAGTCTAGCGTGTTCACAAGAACTTGTAGATCGATTAGGTGCGCTCAGTTTGCCTCGGGATGGCCGGAATCACTGTACCGGCGCCCACCACCGAGTTCGGCTCACCGCTGGCCACGACACCCTCGCCGGAGGTGCTGTGCAGGACGGCGAGGGTTCTCCCATGCGCCTCTTACCGTTAGATCTAGCATGGACGATTGGGATTAGATCTAACCGGTTGGTTAAGTAACTGGTCCATCGTGGTCTCGTGGACGTGGTCCACGGTGCCACGTCAGCGCTGGTCCACGCTGTGTGGTGCACTGCGCCAACCAGTGGCTGCCGCGTGGCGCACGGTCAGCCGACGCGGTCAAACCCACAGTCAAAGCCCCTCGTTTTGCAGTTAAGCCCTCCTGTTTTATTAGAATAAACCCACAATCCAAATTAGTTCAAAATAAATGCATATCAGTCCTGATTTTATTCACTTTAGGCCCTATAATTTCTAGAAATAGTATGCCCAGTCCAAAATTCATTTAAATTCAGATTTTTATTGTTTTAATTCAAATTTGAGTTCAATTATTTACAGAAATGCCACTGAACCTTATTTCATGCGTAACTTTTGCGTTTGAAGTCCGATTTGACCCATTCGAATTGCGTTAGGACCGTATTTATGTTTTCTACATGTTTATACAACTGTTAGGCATGTTTTCAACACTTGAATTTCATGAGTAGATTTAATCTATTAATTAACCAAAGTAAAACTTGTTTAAATCATAACTTATCCATTTCAACTCCGAAATAGTCCGTTCAAGTTGCGTTTGTTTCGTAACGACGATATCTACGTGTTAGTAATAGTGTTTACTATATTGATATTTCATAAAAATCATAGTTTAAATCATATCTTGATTAATGATTATGCAACTAGGTTTTATAGATAAAATATGATTTGTTTTACTTTTGTTTTATAATCTAAAATTGACTTAAATCAATCCATATTGTTTATAAAATATCTTTTGTATAAGAATTCATATAGTTAACATAAATGAAGCCTATAGTTTCTTTTCCACATGTTAAGCAAATCTTTCGGTAGATGTATCTTTTTCATCGTGGCTTCTATTAGCGTGCTTCTTGCGACTGTATGTTCGTAGTGATACGTAGAATTGTGTATCAATCTCTTTTACTTATTTTTCTATAATTGGTGTACTGTTCTGATATAGATGCAATTGTATGCTATGCATGTATGTGTATGGATGTTTGTGTGGTGTTCTACGATTACGTCCAATTGGTGAGATACACGTGGTGATCCAGAAGAAGAAGAAGGACATTGAAGATAAAGCTTATCGAAGGATCGGTGTGTAAGGCAAGTATAGCATGGGATTATCCTTGTTACCTATTCACATTTAATCACTAAATTCATATTGCATGTGTCTCCCTTGTTGTCAATAAGGATATCCTAGATATTTGATATCTTGTACCTTGAAACCTTTGGGATATTGCATTTGGTAGTTTTTGCTAGTGCTTAATCAAAGCCATGATCTTGTAACTTGACTAATGATATATGCAATAAACATTAAAATATGACTTTTTAGTAACATGGACACAGGGGGCTGGAGTGTTTATATGCTTCAGATTCCTCTCCCTAAGGACTTATCTGTAAGCGATCATCCGGGACTTACAGTACAGCTGTGAGGGCCATATGACTCTGGCTTTAGCTCAGTATGAGGATTTTTTCTAGCTTGTTAGTGGTTACCTTTGAGGCATAGGGTATGTTTCCTTTGCTGCTGGGAAGTGTGTACCATGCTGCGATGCCCACGCGTGCCACTCCTAGAGATGGGCCATATACGCCTAGCGGCCCTAACTTGTTAGACGAATCTTTTAAAAGGCTTCATAGTGAACCCTACCGACCTTCCTTGGAAGTGGGTCAAGAGAATAGCTACCTCGGGCAAAAGGGTAAATCACAACTCATAGTGAATGTGTACAAACTCTACAGAGTATAAAACTGTTATAACAGCCCTGCTCACGGACACGAGCGGCCTTGGACCCTTATGGAATAGAGATGATCACTAATGGATAATGATGATGCTAATGATCAACTATTTATGCTATACATTATCATGTTTACCTGATCATGTGTTTATGGGAATGATAAATCCTTTGCTACTCAATTGCTTAAAAAGATGACCTATTAAAGCTAATCGCAGTAAACCAGTGTCAGCCTTTTGAGCCTCATGAACCCCATGATATAATTGTTAAGTACGACATGTACTTATGCTTGCTTTATTTTTCTATACATTGGATAAAAATCCCGGATGGGTACCAGATTGCTAGTTTGGAGGAGTTAGGCTTGTGGTCAACCAGTCAGTCGTCCCTGTGAATTTGGAGTCTTCACCAGAAGATTAGAGTCAACTTTCCGTTGTCTTTACTCTGAGGTTATTTTCCTTTTTACTAATACGTTATGTAATAAGTATTGTCTCTTGATATTATCCTGATTTGTGGCTATATGTGAGATTTGACTTCCTGGGCTCACATATAGTGTGTATCTGGTTTTGTCTTTAAAACTGGGTGCTACACAAAAGCTTTGTGATCTCTTCATTGATGGCCCTACGTTTCTCCACATCAAAGTGACATGGGCGCTGCTTCACTAGCTTGGAGCCTGGCCTAATCTTCAAGTCATGCTCGGTGACTTCCCTCGGGATGCCCGGCATGTCCGAGGGTTTCCACATGAACATATCTCTGTTGGTGCGGACGAAGTCAATGAGCGCGCTTTCCTATTTGGAGGAAAGCGTGGTGCTGATATGCACCACTTTGCCCTCGGGGCTACTGGGGTCTACAAGGACCTCCTTGACACTGTCCGTGGGCTCAAAGGATCCGACCAACCACTTGGAGTAGGGTGCCTCCCTAGTAGTCCCTTCCTTGATGACCGCGAGCTCCTCGGAGGCAATGATCGCCGAGGCATGCTCGCAGCACTCAACCTCGCACTTGTAGGTGCGCTGGAAGGTGGTGCCAATGGTGATGACCCCACATGGGCCCAGCATCTTGAGCTTTAGGTAGGTGTAGGTCGGGACGGCCACGAACTTCGTGTAACATGGTTGTCCTAGGATGGCATGGTAGGTCCTATGGAATCCAACCACCTCCAAGGTGAGGGTCTCCATCCTATAGTTGGTCAGATCCCTGAAGGTGATGGGCAGGTCGATCTGCCCGAGCGGTACAGCTTGCTTCCCCAGCATGATATCGTGGAAAGGCGCCCTAGTCGGTAGAACACGCGACCGATCGATGCCCATGGCGTCGAGTGTCTTGGTGTACATGATGTTGAGGCCGCTGCCTCCATCCATCAGTGCCTTGGTGAGGCACTTCATGCCAATGATTGGGTCGACCATGAGCGGGTACCTCCCTCGGCTGTAGGATGCTATCCGGGTGGTCAAATCGATCGAAGGTGATGGCGAACTCTGACCACTGAAGGAAAGATAGTGTGGCCAGTTCGGCCACATAGACCTCATGAGGGGTGATCTTTTGGCGACGCTTGGAGTCATAGGCCACTGTCCTACCGAAGATCATGAGGTAGCCATCTTGGGTCAAAAAGCCACCATCCTTCCCCTTGGTGTCATCTACCACCGGCTCAGGCTTCTTTCTTTGGTTCCCCTTGTTGGAGCTGCCAGATAGGAGCCACTTCATGAGGGCGTAGTCCTTGTATAGATGCTTCGTGGGGAAGGCATGGTTCAGACATGGCCCCTTGAGCAGCTTCTTGAAGTGGTCAAGAGTGTTCTCGGTAGGCACCCGGCCTCCTTTCCGCTTGGCAGTGGCCACGAGCAAGCCCCCATGCTGCTTCTTGTTCTTCTTCTTGTTCGGACAGTTAGAGGGGCCCTTGTTGGCATCCTCGTCCCGCCTTGCTTTGCCTTTAGAGCGATAAAAAATCATTCCGATCGCCTCCTCGCCTAAGGCATGGCTGGTCGCGATGTTGAGGACCTCCTTGGTGGTCCAAGGGCCCTTATGTCCTAGCTTGTGCACTAGGGACTCATAGGTGGTCCTAGATAGGAAGGCTCCGATGATGTCGGCGTCGACGACATCAGGCAACTCATTGCATTGCCTAGAGAAGCATTGAATACACTCACAGAGAGTCTCTTCGAACTTCTGATGATGATTTTTGAGATCCTAGGGGTTCCTAGGGCGCGTCTAGGTGCCCTAGAAGTTTTCCACAAAGATCTCCATCAAGTCCACCCAACTTTGAATCCTGTTGGGTGAAAGGTGCTCTAGCCATGTTCACGCCAAATTGGCCAGGAATAAGGGGAGGTTGCGGATAATGAAGTAATCACTATATGTGCCGCCGTCTTGATAAGCAAGCTAGTAGTCCTCAAGCCACAAGCCAAGGTTCATCTCCCCAGAGTACTTCGGGACATTCATCGGCAGTCGATACCACAATGGGAAAGTCATGTTGAGGATGTGCTGGCTAAAAGCCTAGGGCCCCAACAGATCAGGGCTCGGGCTCCGGTCTTCACCACTATCATAGCATCCGCCATGATGAGGAAGGTAGCCATGGCTAGCCTCCTCTCTCTTGTCACCCCTTTTGCACCGATGGGCATCTAGGGTGTTGCATGCGTCACGGTTGGGGCTGAGATGCTCTTGCACCTAGACCATGGCAAGTCCCCTGCCATCATGTGGCGCTAGGTGGATGGACACATCCTGGCCATGTCATCATGAAGATACGCACTAATGGGCATTGAGCTCGCATCGCTGAGATAGCGAGCTTTCCACCTGTTGCACCACTGCTCACATGAGCAGCGTGCGGATCTCGCAGTGCGCCTGATGGTCTTCGAAGTTGTGGGCTTCGGGAGCCTTTGGAGTAAGGCTGCCACGGCGGCTATGTTCTAACTTTCCTAGGTGAAGTGTGGGAGGCCTCCATCATCCTCAACAATCCTTCAGTTTACGTCATGGGCGATGGCATGTGCACGACCACCATCCCCGTGATGCTCAATCTCGCATTGGAGCTCTGCACCCTCCTGCTCTAGCTAGAGGCACACATCTTTGAGCTCCTCATGATGTGCCCTTAGCTATTCCACCTGCATATGGGGAAGGGCCCCTGCATCTTCTTTAACTTCATCATTGAAGTCGTTTGGTGCGGTAACCCCTCCCACATGGACGCTTTTGACGTGTCCTTTGGGGGGTACTTTTGGGGGTATAACCCTAGGTACCCATGACAATGTACATGGGACGCACCACCAGGGGAGGTTCAGCCCATAAGATCAAGGCCTATGGTGCTTGGCTCTAGTCGGCGTGCACCGCAAGGCAGTCTGAAGACATCTTGGCAATGAAGGAAGATATGTTTGGATATGATAGATATCATATTCCTTGTAAATACTTACCATATAGCCAAATAGATCTAGACCTAAACCAACCTATAACCCTACCCTCCAGACTATATAAGGTGGGTAGGGACCCCCTCAAATGCATCTCATATTCAATACAATCCACCAAAGACACAGGGCGTAGGGTATTACATCAATCAGATGACCTGAACCTATCTAAATCATTGTCTCTGTGCCCATGTCACCATCTGGTTCCTATTGCGCAAAACTCCGCCAATCATCTACTACCGTGGGTATACCCCTCGGTAGACTACCGACTAGATTTTGTTGATAGTGGCACACTAGGTAGGGGGTGAGCATGCTGATTCCATGGCCAACCAAATGGTCAAATTCTTGAGATCCATGATCTTCCCTGAGCTAGGCCAGTCGTTCATGATTGGATCCATAACCTAGTTTATCAAGGCCAATGGCAATGGAGAGATCATGGAGGCAATGCAGGATAATCCTACCCTGAACATGTCGACACTGATCACGCCGGCACTGGCACCAGAAGCTCCAATCCTGGTTCCTCGCCAAGTTAGGAGATCCATTGATCAGGATGATCTGATCGCATCTGTCGATCGGGTCACCAATGGCTTAGCCAAGTGCTTGTCTCTCATGGAATTGGTTTTAAATCAATCTACCAATAGAGATGTGACTCCTGCACTTCAAGGTCACCACACCACTAATGTTGAGCACCCTGCTCATGCACATCATCTAAGGTGGCAAGATGAATATCTGGTGATCATGGCAACTCTGGATGGGCATAACGTTCAACGCCGACCACTCCTTGCCCCGATGGAGAACATGTTGAGGCCCTATTCTTTTGGGCCAGTGGGTGCAAATCTGATCTATCGGGATGCCCTGCACTAGCTTTTTGCTGACCACACCAAGCGCGGCTACATCAATGATCTCTACTAGATCGACCTCCCTGAGGCTAACCCACCTGCGCCAATGGTAAACATGGTGCAAATCCAGTAGCTTCAAGATGAAACGCTCCATACAATCCTGGAGCAAAGCCTTGAGCCATATTTGGAGGGCTCTACCAATAGCTGCCCACCTTTCCCTCTAGGCTTTGGGAGAGAGCTTTTCATGGTTAGCCATGATAGCATTGCTGTCAATGGAGAAACCAGTGTCTAGCGCTATTAGCGTGAAGCCAGGAACACTGATCGCCAATAATGTTGTAATGAAGAAGTAGAAAACACCATCCAAGCCACCAAAGGTGGCCCAAGCCACCAGAGGTGGTCTACTGCCTCTCGCTCATAATCTCCAACATGAGTTCATCATGGTGGACAACCAGCAAGTGGAGCAGACATCGAGTGCCAATCTGGTTGTGGCCACCCATGAGCTAGCTAGACTCCCACCAACGCTGGAGGTACTCAAGATTCAAGCACTACTTAAAGTAGCTTAGGTCTAGGTCAATGACATCTGGAACCTAGTTCCATCTTTTTTGACCGCATTGGCTCACACTCAAAACCCCCATGGCTCTTTCCATGAGAGGGGAAGCTGTTATCACAGCGGCCAGATCATCCAAGGGGGTCTAGGGGCAATGTTGCCATCAACCCAAGATCACAAGGACCACGAAATTAGCGTGTCCAACCAGCTCATGATAACAACTAGGATGTTAATCAACCCTTGCACGGTGATGCTCGCTACTGTATCAACACCAATCTCAATGCCCATAATCGCATCAAGAATAGTCATGCCTAGTGGCATTAGGCAGAACTCCAACGCCGATAGGAGTACGATGACCAACACGGCAACCCCATCGGCTTCCATCCAATCCCCGTTGTTGAGCTGATGGAACCTCACCCCTTTATAGCAAGGCTATGAGTTGTACAATGGCCCATAGGCTCCAAGGTCTTTGGAGTCGATCCCTATGATGTCAAGGCTAATCTCGAGCAGTGGATGCAGCTCTACGAGATCGCTGTATGTGCCATTGGGGGAAACAACGACGTAATGGCAAACTATCTGCCTGTTATGCTCTCCTAATCTGCCAATAATTGGCTTATGGGCTTGGGGGAGGACTCCATCGAATCTTGGAATGATCTTAAGAGAGTTTTTATCAAGAATTACATGGCAACGCGTCAGCAGCCTGGCATGAAGTATGATATGGAAAAACTCCATCATACGTCTAGGGAACCTTTGCAAAGCTACATCAGGATTTCTCAGAAATGAGGAACACTATCCCCAACATTGGGGACAGTGAGGCCATCTCTGATTTCACCAGAGGACTCCATCACCATCAGGAGCTGTGCTCCAAACTTTACCACACGAGGCCCTAGACCATCGGTGAACTCCTCAAGGTTGCAAACTCATATGTAGACTCCAAAGAAGCTGATCGGTAGTTCAAGGATGATGTTGCTCGTGCTTCCCACTTGGATCACCACCCATGTCATGATGATGATCACCATGAAGAATGGTGTTATGAAGATCATGGTAGGCGCTACGATGATCGTGAACGCTATCATAGTGATTGGCTAAAGGGATCAAGGGTTGCACAGCCACATCGCCATCAACCAAAAAACTTCATCAACAACATAAAGTAGCCATGCGCTAAGTGCCATTTCAATGCTGCCTACAAAAAGCTCCTTGATGGTCCATGCCCAATTCACAAGGATAGCAAGCACACCATGCAGCAATGCTATGGCATGGCCAAAGCTTTCCACAATGAGGAGCAGAAATGGCAGTGGTGCAAGGACGATGAGTCAGATGATGGTAAGGGGGAGGAGCATCCTAAGGACACATGACCCACTTTCCAAGATGCCAACAAGACCGTTGCCACAATCTTCAGAGGGTACGCCGCCACTGAGAGCAAACGCCAATAGAAACTCACCGCTCGATAGGTCATGTCGATCACCAAGTATGACATGGTTGCTGATCCTAAATATCTAGACTGGTAGGAATACCCTATCACCTTCACTAGGGCTGACTAGTGGGCGGATATCCCATACCTAGGGCATTTCCTACCCATGCTGGATCCCACCATCCACAACATGCGGTTCAAGAAGGTCCTCATAGATGGTGGGAGTGCCCTCAATCTCCTCTTCACAAGAGCCCTTACTGAGTTAGGCCTCACAAAAGACGATCTCATCCTTGTTGATTCTCTATTCTAGGGGATTGTACCTGGTAGAGCATCCCAACCTTTTGAGCAGATCACCTTGCCAGTCTAGTTTGGCACCATCGACCACTTTCGTACTAAGTACATGAACTTCTTGATGGCAGACTTCCACACCACCTACCACGCCATCCATGGCCAACCAGCTCTCACCAAGTTCATGGCCATGCCCCATTATGTCTACCTGGTGTTGAAGATCCCGATAGAATAGGGCGTTCTCACCCTGCATGCTAACATCTCCACCGCCTACAACTATGAAAGAGAAGGACTCACCATCACTGATGCAATGGATCTCTCAGCTAGAATGGAGGCTTACATCACCAACTCCAAGAAGGTCCCAGTGGAGATCCTAACTTAGGAGCCAATCTTGGTCTGTGACTAAGTCCAAAGACACAAAGGAGGTTGAGCTCATGATCGGCGACAGAAGGAAGACAGCCTAGATTAGGGCCCATCTTGACCCTAAATAGGAAGATGCACTCTCTAGCTTCCTCCATAGAAACATTGACGTGTTTGCATGGAAACTAGCTGACATGCCTAGCGTTCCTCAAGAGCTGATCGAGCACTCCTTAAACGTCACGCCGACCGCCAAACTAATCAAGCAAAGGCTCTGACGATTTGCGCAAGACAAAAAGGAGGCTATTAGGGCAGAAATAACTCAGCTATTAGCAGCTGGCTTTATTAAAGAGGTGTATCACCTAGAGTGGCTTGCCAATCCGATCCTTGTACAAAAAAAGAATAATGAATGGAGAATGTGCGTTGATTACATCGATCTCAACAAACACTACCCTAAAGACCCCTTTGGCTTACCTCGCATTGTCGAGGTCATAGATTCAGCAGCTGGTTGTGAGCTCTTGTGCTTTCTCGATTGCTATTCTGGTTATCACTAGATCTCCTTAAAGGAGGAAGACCATATCAAAACTCCATTCATCATACCCTTCGGTGCCTATTGCTACACCACCATGTCCTTTGGGCTAAAAAACATCGGTGCTACCTACCAGAGAGCTATCTAATTATGCCTCCAGGACCAAATCAGGAAGAATGTTAAGGCCTACATCAATGATGTGGTAGTTAAGTCTAAGACTATCGACAACCTCATTGATGACCTCAAAGAAACTTTCCAAAACCTAAAGAAATTCCAATGGAAGCTGAATCCCACTAAGTGCATATTCGGTGTTCTATCTGGTATACTCCTAGGCAACGTCGTTAGTTGCCATGGCATTGGAGCAAACCCAAAGAACATAGAAATAGTTACCAAGATGAAACCACTGACCTACGTGAAGGATGTCTAGAAGCTAACGGGATATATGGCGGCTTTAAGTCATTTCATATCCCGATTGGGCGAAAAGGGTTTGCTGTTCTTCAAGCTGCTCAAAGCTTCAGAGAAGTTTACCTAGATGCCTGAAGCTGACAAGGCCTTTGCTGAGCTCAAGCAATTCCTCACAACGCCTCTAGACATGACAGCACCAGAAGCTAGCGAAACCTTATTGATCTACATCACTGCAACCAACCATGTCATCAGTACTACCATCGTCGTTGAACGAGAAGAAGTCGGGCATGCCTATAAAGTTCAATGTCATGTCTACTTCATTAGCGAAGTCTTGAACGAGTCTAAGGCTCGGTATCCTTAGGTCCAGAAGCTGTTGTATGCTGTCCTTATTACGTCCAGGAAGCTCCACCATTACTTTGAGACATATCAAGTAGCAGTGGTTATTGAGTATCCGCTGGGTGACTTCCTCTGTAATAAGGAAGCCAAGGGCTGCATCATTAAATGGGCAGTAGAGCTCGACATGTACTCCATTGATTTCAAGGGCCACCAGATGATAAAGTCTCAAGTGCTCACTGATTTCGTCATTGAATGGACTGACATGCAAGCTCCTGTCTCAACCGACCAACCTGAGCACTAGGTCATGTACTTCGATGGCTCCCTCAACCTTGACGGTGCTGGGGCAACTATCTTTTTTATTTCTCCAATAGGAGATCACCTCCGATATGTCCTCCAAATTTATTTTCTAGCCTCCAATAATGCCGCTGAGTATGAAGCTTGTCTCCATGGTCTCCATATTGCCATCGAACTTGGCGTTAAATGCCTCTTAGTATACGATGACTCCACACTAATCATTAATTAGGTCAACAAAGATTTGTCTTGTACCAGTGACAAGATGGATGCTTACTGCTCAAAAATTAGAGAGTTGGAGGGCAAATTCTATGGTATTGAATACCACAATGTTATACGAGATCAGAACCAAGCTGCCAACCAACTATCCAAGCTAGGGTCGACCAAAGCCGAGGTCCCGACCGATGTCTTCTTCCAAGATCTTCAAACTCCATCCATTAAGTAGGAGCAAGCAGGTCACGAATCTTCCCCTGCTGAGCAATTGGTCCTGGTAATTCCCACGCTGAGCAGTGATTGGTGAGAGCTTTTTATCAAGTACTTGACCACTATAGATGTATTGGCTGTCAAGACCGAGATGGAATGCCTAATTCGCTGTAGCAAGCATTATGTGCTAGTCGATGGCAAGCTAATGCGGAAGAATGCAAAGGGGGAATTGCTTTAGAAGTGCATATCTTAGGAAGGAGTGACATTGCTTCAAGAAATCCATGCTGGATCCTACAGCAACCACGTAGCCTCTAGAAGTCTAGTCAGCAAAGCTTTCTGAGTAGGTTTCTATTGGCCATCAGCAGTCATAGACGCCGAAACGCTTGTCCGATGGTGTGAGGGATGCTAATTTTCACCAAATAGATCCATGTTCTAGCTTAGCCTCTGCAGATGATTCTCGCCTCTTGGCCATTCGCATGCTGGGGACTGGACATGATTGGGCCATTCAAGAACACCCCCGGTGGATTCCGATGGGTTTATGTTGCTATGGACAAATTCTCCAAGTGGATCGAGTACAAGCCGCTCGTCTAGTCTACAGTAAAGAAAGCAGCAAAGCTCTTCAACGACATCATCCATAGGTTAGCTCAGGCTCTGTAGATGATTCTTGCCTCTTGGCCATTCACATGCTGGGGACTAGACATGATTGGGCCATTCAAGAACACCCCTGGTGGATTCCAATGGGTTTATGTCGCTATTGACAAATTCTCCAAGTGGATCGAGTACAAGCCGCTCGTCCAGTCTACAGCAAAGAAAGCAGCAGAGCTCTTCAACAACATCATCCATAGGTTTGGGCTGCCGAACAGTATCATCACCAACCTTTCTACATTTACCGACAGCGACTTCTGGGATTTCTACGAGGATCAATGCATATCCGTTAAGTATGTATCGATCACGCACCCTAGGGATAATGGCTAGGTTGAGCGATCGAACGGCATGACTTTAGACACCCTAAAAAGAGGTTATATGAGAAGGATCAGAAACATCTGGGCAAATGGCTCAAAGAACTACTAGCTGTGGTCTGGGGACTAAGGACCCAACCCAGTTGCAACATTGGAGTCTCCCCCTATTTCTTGGTTTTTGGATCAGAGGCCATGTTACCCACTGATGTCGCTTTCCGAGCACCAAGGATAGAGAACTATGATGAAGAGAACAATGATCAGGCATGACAAGATGATGTCGATCGACTTGAGGAAGAATGCTTGGTCATATGTGTTTAGATAGCCAAGCACCTAGACAGTCTGTGTAAATACTTCAACCGCAATATCCAGGAGCAATCCTTCGCAGTCGGCAACATGGTACTCCGTAGGAAATAGAAGACCGATGGGATGCACAAGCTATCTTCACCTTAGGAGGGTCCATACATTGTCAAGGCCACCCGACTAGGATCCTATAGACTCTGCGATCAAGATGGCCTAGACATCCCTAACTCCCGGCACATTGAACACCTCAGGCGTTTCTATCCTTGAGATGTCCTACTAAGATATGTACCCCTTATGTATTTACGCATTTCAATAATGATTTTCTCCATGATGTTTTCTCCATTTGTTGTCCACGGCCTAGTGCTAAGCACTCTCCAATTTCACCTTGATATAGTGCTAAGCACTCTCCAAATTTTGCCACAGTCAAGTGCTAAGCACCCTACCCTCTAGACTATATAGGTAGGTAGGGACCCCCCTCAAATGCATCTCATATTTAATACAATACACCAAAGACATAGGACGTAGGGTATTATGTCGATCAGACAGCCTGCACCTATCAAATCGTTGTCTCTACGCCCATGTCACCATCTAGTTCCTGTTACGCGCACCTCCACCAATCATCTACTACTGTGGGTATACCCCTTGGTAGACTGCTGACTAGATTTCATGGATAGTACCTGCCATAAAACATTCTCGTGAGGGGTGATGGCCCCCCTACTAGAGTCAGAGTCAAAGATCAACTCTGAATCTCCCATGAGAAGGTCATGAAAAGACTCCACGACCTAATCAACCATTCCCCCAAATTCATCATCCACGGGAGGTGGGGACATGCGTTGTACTACAAGGTGACCAACGGTCCTCGTGGCATTACGCACACCAAACAGTAATGCTGCCGGGGCATCCCGGGCAAGATATTCTGGGGACGGTGGCTCCCCTTTGGCAAGCTACATCATGACATTGGTGAGAGAGAAGGTGAGGTAGCACACATCCTCCCAGGATGGTCAGGGTCCTAGGAAGGCATCGAGCTGACGCTCTAGCCTCCCGTAATCGAAGCCGAGGAGTTGGTCGCTTCTAGGGACTCAAGCCTCCGATGTGCGCAGCTATAGCTTCTCGAGGGCCTTGATGGTTGCATCAAGGCTAGTGGAGCAAATAAGTTGGACGGGGGCAAGAGCTCGCGCCAGCTCTCCCCATGGCAATGATGAAGTCTAGGCTCCTAAAGTGCATGTGCGTGCCTAGGACCTAGCTAATGCTGTGGCTAGCCATCTGTGGCCTGTTCTGGACTACGAGACACGCAAAAGGCCCCTACCTAACATGCCAACTGTCGGTGTTTCAAGTACTGCCTAGTAAATTTCTAGTTTACGCATCTAACCTAGATGGTTGTGCTCGGATGAGACAAGGATCTATACTAGTTTGGGTAGAATGTCCCTATGTCTAGTCTACTGCTGCTCGTATTACCAGCACTTGGTTTGTAGTAGGGGTTACAAAGAGGCGAGAGAGGTAGGAGGTCCCAAGTGTCTGGTGGAAAGAGTGAGTTTGGTTGAGCTCTCTGTCTACTATCGAGCGTCTAAGCCTTTCACCGCTCTGACATGTTAGATGTGTCTTCGAATCACCCCCTCCGTAGGGTGCCCTGCTTCCCCTTTTATAGACAAAGGGGAAGATGAAGGTTACATCAGAGAGAGAGAAAGAGAGAGAAAGAGAGAGAAAGAGACGAGGAGAGGAAGGCTTCCGGGATCGCAGCGTCTTCCATCTCCTTCATGCGGGTCCTGCTGACCCTATAGATGGTGATGGGGATGGTTCCACGTCATGGCCCTGTTCATCATTGACGCCGAACATAGGCGTCATCAGCCAGTCATGGCGCTCCATCCCATGCTAGTGGACGGTATGGCTCATTGATGTCTCTGCCTAAGGCCGTACAGGGAGTAGGTAGTACAACATCGGCACACCCGATGCTATTGGCGACGTGCGTCCTCGATGTGGCCTGTCATGGCCATAGGTCACATCAAGATGCGCCTGCTCCCCTTCTGGCATCAGAAGTTTGACCCCGACTCATACTTTTAGACCCATAGTGGTTGGGGGCGGTATGGACCTCTGTCGGGCGAGGGGGAGTGTAACACCCTAAAATTTGAATTTCCAAAAATGGACCTAAAAAGATTTGATCTGGAATTTTTGTGCACATGAAATATAGGAAAATAAAAAAATTTCATTAAATTAAAATTCATCATAAGGTAGCAACATGTTTGAGCATACATGTCATTGCATTTGATTTATTTGGTTGAGTGGTTTTGATTGAAAATTCAAAATGATTAAAATTGCTTTTGCAGATGAAATTAAAAATGGCTTTGAAATAAAAGAAATAAAATTAGAAAAGGAAAGAATTTAAAAAGTTATTCTCGAAAAACTTACCCAAAATTGGTTCATTTATGTTTGAATTAAAAAGTGTATTTAAATAATATTTATACTCAATTTGGTTCATATTTGGATTTGTTTTGAATTAAGAAAAGAAAAAGGATTTCGAAAAATAAAAAGAAGAAAAAACTCTCCTCTCTCATTTTGGCCTGAAGGCCCACGCTTCATATGGCCGGCCTACTCCTTTCCTCCTCTCGGCCGGCCCAGTCTCCTCCTCCTCCCGCGCAATGGCCCTCTCGGCGGCCCACTCCGCTCCCTTCCCTTCCTCCCTTCCCACTTTCCTTCCCGCATCGGCCTGCTCCGCGTGGCCTGCTCATAGACCGCACGCGCCATTGCTCCACACCCTTCCTCCATGTGCGCGCCCGTAGCCCACTGCCCCGGCCCGCTCGGCCTTCACCACAGCGCTGCGCCATCCACTCCCTTCTCCCTCACTGCACCGGGACCCGCTCATCAGCGCCTGCGCTCCCCTTCACTTTCTTCTCCACACGCTCCTTTCCTTCCTCCACCTCGTCGATGGCGCACGCCATGCATGGCAAGCCACCGCACCCATGCCCATATGGCAAACAACCAAATCACCCGAGCACCCCGCTTCCCTACCATCTACCATAGCACCATCGGCCTACAAAGCCCGTACCGAGCACCCTCCCTCTCTCTTTTCCTAGCCATGCTCAAGCACTCACCGTCGCCGCCGCAATCACCATACCCGTGACTCAATCACCGTCGCCGACGCACCCATGAGCTTTGCCATGACCCGACGCAGCCTTAGGTACATTCAATTCGCCGTTTTGGCCTTGTTTTGCTTGGATTCCACTCACCTGCGCCACTTTCTCTCTCTCCAGCCTCCGTCGTCGTTGACCCGCCCTGTTGAAGCCTCCTGGAGCCGCAACCACCACAATCCGACTCGCGGTGAGCTCCCAAACCTCCTCGTCTCCTTCTTGTCTCGGTTAGTGCCCTAGAGCGCAGTATCGGCAAGCTTTTGAGCCGCCAGTCATGGCGCCACCATGGGGAACGCCACCCCGACGTGCTCTCTATCCCTGTTGCGGTACCCTATAGAGTTCACGAGCGCCTGTAGATCGTTTTAGTGTGCTTGATTTGACCCTGGGAGGTCCAGAACGCCATCCCGACGCCCGCCACCGTGCTTGCCTCGTCACCAGCCATGGCGGGCTCACCGGAGGTGCAGTACAGCCACCGGAGGTCGACCCGTACACGCCTACGCTGCTCGATTCTTGATGAATGGTCAGGATTAGATACCCCTTCGGGGTTAAGTGGCCGGTCCACTGTGGACCATGGACCTAGCCCACGGTGCCATGTCAGCACGTCCACCGCATGCGTGGCACACGCGCCAACCACGGCTTGCCACATGGTGCCCGATTAGCTGCGACGGGTCAACCGCAGTCAGCTGCACACCCTTTTGTGCTTAGTCCCTGTAGTTTCAGTAATTTAACCCGCAGTCTAGATCAATTCAAAATAAATACAATTTGGTCATGTTTTATTCAATTAGGACCTTGTATTTTCTAAAAATAGTACGCATAGTCCAAAATCCATGTAAATTCCTTATTTAATTGTTTTAATTCAAAATGAGTTTGAGTATATTTACAGAAATGCTATTGAACCTTATTTCATGCTTAACTTTTGCGTTTTAAGTCCGATTTGAATCCGTTCAAATTATGTAGGACCATGTTTACATTTTCTACGTGTTTATACTACTGTTAGGCATGTTTCAATATTTAAATTCATGGGTAGATTTAATCTATTTATTTAACTAAAGGAAAACTTGTTTAAATCATAACTTATTCATTTAACTCCGAAATGTCCGTTCAAGTTGCGTTGGCTTCATAGTGATGTGACCTACACATTAGTATTAATGTCAAAATCTCTGGTAATTTCATGGCTTAAACCCCAACTTGAATAATAATTATGTCACTAGATTTATAAATAAAATGTAACAAATTCCACTTCAATTTTTAAAACCAAATATAAGTTTGACTTAATTCAACTTAAGTATTTTCTCTAAAATATCTTATACCATGTTTTATATATTATTAAAATAAATGAAGTCTTGGTTTTGTTTTTAAAGTAAATCTTTCGGTAGTTGTATCTTTCAACCGTAGCTCCGATTAGCGTGCCTCTCGCGACTGTGTGTTCGTAGCGATGCAAGACATCATATTTCAAACTCTTTTTACTTATTTTTCTATGATTGGTGTACTGTTCCAATATAGATGCAATTGTATGCTATGCATGTATGTGTATAGATGTTTGTGTGGTGTTCTACGATTACGTCCAGTCGGTGAGATATATGTGGTGATCTAGAAGAAGAAGAAGGACGTTGGAGATTAAAGCTTACTGAAGGGTCGGTGTTTAAGACAAGTATAGCATGGGACCATCCTTGTTACCTATTCACTTTTAATTGCTTAATTCATATTGCATGTGTCACCTTGTTGCCAATAAGGATATCCTAGATATTTGATATCTTGTACCTTGACACCATGGGTGATTATGCATTGGGTAGTATTATGCTAGTCATCAAGATGAATAACCATGATCTTGTAACTTGACTAATAGAATATGCAATAAACATTAAAACATGACTTTTTAGCAACATGGAAACAGGGGGCTAGAGTGTTTAGCTACTTTCTAAACGCTCTAGATTTCTCTCCATAAGGACTTATCTATAAGTGATCATCTGGGACTTACAATACAACTATGAGAGCTATATGGCTCTGGCTTTAGCTCAGTATGAGGAGCTTTTCTAGCTTGTTAGTGGTTACCTCTATGGTACAAGAGAGGCTCCAATTGGTATGATCTCGGCTTGCCAAGAGGGTGCACTGTGTTAGTCACTCCTTGGAGTGGGGGTTATGCTTATTGATGGGGAAACCTTAGTGGCCCTAACTTGTTAGATGAACCTTTAAAAGGCTTCATAGTGAACCCTGCTGACCTTCCTTGGTAGTGGGTAAGGGGCCGATCACCCTGGGCGAAAGGGTAAATCAGACTCATAGTGAAAGTGTACAACCTTTGCAGAGTGTAAAACTGTTATAACAGCCGTGCTGGACACGAGCAGCCTTAGAACCCTTATGGAATAGAGATGATCACTAATGGTTAATTGTTCTAATGAAATTTGTTTATGCTATTCATTATCATGTTTTTTACCTGATCATGTGTTTATGGGCTTATGATAAATTCATTGCTACTCAATTGCTTAAAAAGATGACCTATTAAAGTAAATCGCAGTAAACCAATGTC
Source organism: Miscanthus floridulus (assembly GCF_019320115.1). Taxonomy (NCBI): domain Eukaryota; kingdom Viridiplantae; phylum Streptophyta; class Magnoliopsida; order Poales; family Poaceae; genus Miscanthus; species Miscanthus floridulus. The sequence continues at coordinate 84,797,675 of NC_089584.1, read as the reverse complement.
AACCTTTTGAGCCCCATGAACACCATGTTATATTGGTGAGTACGCTATGTACTTACACTTGCTTTACTTTTCTATACTTTGGACAAAATCCTGGATGGGTACTAGATTGCTAGTCTAGAGGAGTTAGGCTTGTGGTCAACCAGTCAGTTGTCCCTATGGATTTGGAGTCTTCCACCTGAAGATCGGAGTTGTCTTTTGCTATCTATACTCTGAGGTTATATTCCTTATACTAATACGTCATGTAATAAGTATTGTCTTTTGATATTACCCTTATTTGTGGCTATATGTGAGATTTGACTTTCTGGGCTCACATATAGTGTGTATCTGGTTTTGTTATTAAAACTGAGTGCTATAGGGAGCCCATGCCCTCGAGGGTCGGCTGAGGCATAGCCCATGCCCTTGGGGTCAGGCAAGATGGAGACCGCCCTTGGGGTCGAGCAAGATAGAGTTATTACCGAGGGGTATCCTTGATACGGATACCCGACAGTGGCCACCAACTTCACAAGCAGCAAGATGATCGACAACCAGGGGCTGCTACCTACTCTTGTATGATGCCCCCAGATGATCAGGAGGCTATGATGAAGACCACAACAAGACCATGTCATGTAGGACAGATGGTGAAACACCGCCGTGCCCATAGTACCACCATGATGGGCACTACGGCACCACATCACGCCATGCCACGACATGAGCACAAGACCATCATGACAACCACATCTAGACATGCACCACAAGACTACGTAACTTACAAGCCAAGTTAGCTAGGCCCCATCCCTTAGGCTCATGACCCCTCAGTCGGGAGAACCTCCTTCTTTGTAACTTGGCCCCAGACTCTATATAAGGGCAGTTAGGGCCTCCTTTCAGGGCATCTTGATCATCTCATCCCATCATTCTCATTCTCATCGGGCTCTTAAAGCTCTCCTTCAGGCAGCCCTTCTCCTAGCTCTAGCTCTCCTACCTCTTTCACCATTCTTTCTCCCCCCATTGTAAGAACATCAAAGCATTCAAGTGAGGAACACGCACTCAATCATCTCTGAGACTAGACAAAGGGCACCGGCTTGAACCAGTATAAATCTTTATGTCTTTTGTATGATACCACCGTATTCCTAGAGCAGCGTAGTAATCATATAAATTTACTAGTCTGGTTTATGAAACACCGATAATTGGTGTGCTAGGTAGGGGACAATCACATGCTTTCAATTGTTGAAGGAAGCAATGGCTCCCTACACCTACATAGGACATTCTCTTGGTGGCCCTCGGTGGCCGCATCCACTTCAAAAGCCTCGAGTTCATCAACATCGATGGGCCAGCACTCGTTGATGGTCTTATTCCT